>NC_062542.1:7872351-7894851 GCF_022655615.1 Tachysurus fulvidraco
ACAAACTTTACAGTTGTGGAGAATTACTATGTTCCTTATATATTTGACTAAAATTACTGCCTGCTAGATATTACTTAGCATTTTTGACTAATGTAAATTGATATCTTTCCAACAAGACCAATTACCAATATCCATTAAACATTGATAACCATTGAACAACTACTGAAACTATAGACAGTCGAGAAAAGCTCCAGCACACATTTACCTTCTGTGAGTATTAAACCTGGCAATTAACTGATGAGTTGAAGATGTTGGGATTCAATAATGCAGATTAGCAAATTACAAAGTGGTAGTAAACAGTATACTACGGTACACCATCACCTCCCGTTTACAAGAAACAGAGCAAGTTCCTGTCAGCCAGTACCCACTTTTTCTGTACCATGATTTTTCTGTGCAGGGTTGAGAGACTGTCAGGATGCTGGAGTCGTATGTCACTCCACTGTTGATGAGCTATGTGAACCGTTACATTAAGAACCTGAAGCCTTCTGACCTGCAGCTCTCACTCTGGGGGGGAGATGTGGTGCTCAGCAAGTTAGACCTTAAACTGGATGTTCTTGAACAGGTAACAGAATATACAAGTATATAAAACTGCACTCACTGACATCACCTGCTGTAATGCATTTCCAGCCTTGTGCTACAGCTTCTTTCAGGATTTTTTTTTATTTTTATTTTTTTCCCCTCCTTCAGATGTTTTTCAGTAAGTGTAGTGCATGGGTTGGTCTGGTGATATTGGACTATCTAAAATCTGTTTAGGTTATTGTCTTGCTGAATAATGTTGTTCTTCCTGGTTAGATTGCATGCATTTCTTTCTAGTGATAGACAGAATGATTTTGTAGACTTTTGAACTCATTCTGCTGCTACAATCATAAGTTCCATCCTTAATAAAGATTAGTGAGCCTGTTCATGAAGCAGCTATTCAAGCCCAAACCCCTAACATGCTTGCTTGTTTTGGATCCTGAGCAGTTTCTTTTTCTCTACACTTTGGCCTTTCCATCACTTTGCTAGACGTTAATTTTTGTTCCAGAACTTTAGTGACCTGTCTCTGTGTTTCATTGTGAATTCCGATCTGATGTGTGGTTTGCATCTTGTTAATTCTTTGTTCATTGAACAGTGGACTGTCATTTTTTTCATTTATGTTCTGTGGAGACTGTTAATATCACTGACTGTTTTGTTTTGTGGGATTTCTTCAAAGCTCTCACAATTGTTTTGTCACCAACTGCCTTTTTCTTTTTTCATGGCTGACCTGTTAAATGTCTGGTCATTTGTACACTAGTGGTTTTTTTGGTTCTTTTATTCCCCGAACAGTCCAGATTGTTGTGTTGGATATGCTCATTGCTTGTACATTGGCTCTGGTAGATTTTCCTTCTTTTCTCAGCTTCAAAATGGCCTTGTTTTCTCCTATTCTTGCAGTATTGACAGGCAAAACCCATGGCTCACAAGTGTAGACATTTTCATCTACATATATTTTTATATTTTATTCATTTATTTACAACGGTAACAGGATCTCAAAACAGCCTGTACAGCATTAACTAGCTCAGATCTGTGATGATCATAGGCACATGTTTCTAATGGAAGAAGAGTAGGAGCCTTACTCGCAACAACAGTATACATTTTTACCCAGAAGCCTTTAGAATATATGTAAAAAGTAATTTAACCTTGAGTTGAAATTATGACAGTGAGAGTTAGTATAAATCCCATATAAATCTCTTGGTTGCAATTCCCTCTATATATGAACCAAACCTCTATCCTCTATCCAAACCTCTAACAAGCACTCTTGATTGAAACTGATGATGATTTATCTCATCTACCATTAAAGAACCCATGCAGCCAACTCGCTCTGGGTCACATGGCCAGCCCCACTAAACAGTCTGTCCGTAACAAACTAACAGGGCTCATCTGGGCAACAAGAAACACTTGGCAGGTACATATTCCAATAATTTTGATCACTTGTAGTGGATAGTCACTTTACACGATACTTGCTGAATGCTCCAGACAAGAAGAACTACAAGGCACAACAGAAACTACAGAAAAGATTAAACACAACTGTCTAAACACATCTGTTAGTGGTGTGAACATCAGAAAGTGATTCTAGAAATCTTTTTGTAACATTAAAGAGCCTAGAATAGGTAAGAAGTCATTTATAATTCATACAGCCAGGCAGATTTATGTTTGGAGGGATACCTTCAACCCAAAATACAATAACTTTTTCAATAACTCAGTTGTGCGTACATGTTTTGGTAATGCTTGGGAAAATGGTATGACACAAATATAGAGGCAAAAAAAGATCTGAATTGAGTTTAATTGTTTCAGTGATTGTTGCACCAATGTGCTCTTCAGACACTAGCAACACACATCCCTCTATGATATGATATCTTCTTATATACACCCTTTTTGGCACAAATTTGCTGAGACATGCTACATTGGTCACTTCAGCCACACACGTTAATGATCCTGAACAGAAGGAGGACTGAGATCATGGCTAGGTTCTTGTTTTGTGTTCTCACTGGCCTGCAAAATCACATAAAACAGAAGTGATGTAAACTATATGATATATTTTTAGCATGTACTAAACTTTTTCTATAAAAACAAGTATTTTAAGGTTGTGTGTAATGGAATACATCCTACGGTAATATTTGTTTCCAGGCAATGTTCAACTAGTTTCTTTTTTTGTTTGTTTTTTTATTTACATATGTACAAGATAAAGACTTATGGCTTCTTGTTTCTTGTCTGTGTTTGTGTGCGTGTGGTACAGGAATTAAAGCTTCCCTTCACTTTCCTAAGTGGCCATATCCATGAGTTGCGAATACACGTACCATGGACCAAGCTGAGCTCAGAGCCAGTTGTTGTCACAATCAACACCATGGAGTGCATCCTCAAGCTGAAAGATGGTTCTCAGGTGAGTAACCCATCCTAAGACAGACACACTCAAATAAAACAAAATTGTTTAAACACCTTGGTCTTAAGCCATAGGAAATTCAAAATGAATAAAATAATGCACTCTGTTGTTTTGCAATTAAATCAGTTGCTTGCTTAGATTCACTGGAAATGACAAAAATGAAAGTCAATTGAACAGAAACATAAACATTGTCCTTGTATGCATGTTGTGTTTTTTGCGTCTCTTGTTCAGCGAGCGACCATGGCTTCCTATTTTGAAGATGTTCACGATGATCAATGCTTATTTAAATAGGAAACATGATTTTTTAGATGCATGGTTTTCATCAAACCCTGCACCTGCCCTTATTTATGTCAGTGCTAGCTGATTAGTTTATTGCCTTCAGTAAAAACTCTGGCTTAAATTAGCTACCTAGTTAGCCAAGTGTGAAAAATATAGCTAGATGTTTCACTGCATGCCTTAATCCTGAATATACCTTTAATAGATTGTTCAAATTTGCTGGAACTCATGGCCTAACACTTCTGTTCATTACAGTATATGATGGCATGGCAGTTGCAAGAAAGGTCAATTGCTCAATTAGCAAATGAAAAAAACAGATGGATAAATATTTTTTTTTGGTTTCTGAATAACATCACAAGCACATTCATTAAGATAATGGGGTAAACATGAAAGTGTAAAGTCATCCATGGGCAAAGAGAAGAGGAGTGGGGAACCCACGGTTATTAATCTTGATTTTTCAAGTTAGTTCCATAAAGGTTACACAATTTTTTACACAATTTGGAAAATGATTTTTTGGAGTGTGACCCAAGTTTTATGCACAAACTAGTATAGATTGTCTTTGTGTGTGGTAGCATTAAGTGTTTCCTTTACTGAGACTGGGCCTACCATGACAATGCCTCTGCAAATAAACAAGGTTTGGAAAACCTTGGACAGTGGTAGTTTAAATTGATAAGGCTCTATCTTGTTGTTCAGAAGGTCAGGGTTCAAGCCTCAGCATTGCCAAGCTGCCAAGCACTCAGCTCCAGGAGTGCTGAATCATGTCTAACCCTGTGCTCTGACCCCAACTGCCTAAGCTGGGATGTGCGAAGAAAAGAATTTCACAGTGATTTATGTGTGACATAAAAAATAAAGGCTGCTTCTTCTTTTGCTAAGTTTTTTGTGGAAAAATTTGGTGGTTCAAACCCAGACCTCAACCTCACTGAGCAATTGGGAATTGGTGAAGTGGGATGTTCACTAGGCTTCACATAACATCAGGTCCTGACCTCACTATTGCTATTGTGGCTGAAAACACACAAATCCCCACAACTACATTTCAAAGTCAAACACCGTGCCTTCCCACAGGATAAGAGGCTGTTAGAATAGCAAAGTGTGTAAGTGTGTGTGTGGGGGGTGTGTGTGGGGGGTGGGGGGGGGGGGGGATGAGTCTTAAACCTTGGATGTAAGTTAGCATTTTAGTGGGTTTTTTAATAGGTTTTTGGTTAAATGACTGAAATAATTTCTATTGTTAACACAAGCTCAAAATAATTGAACATTTTATTCTATGATATAAATAATAACATTAATATCCCACTCATGCTTTTATGTGTTGGATATTGCTAATGTGACTAAATTGGACTACAGAGGTTGTTGTGAAACAAACACGCAAACTGGTGTTTTTACCTGTGCTCTTGCAAACTATTTTTAACTTAAACTTTCATTTATTCAGATTCATCCATTTAAAAATGAACTTTATCAGGGAACATGTTTTTTTAATTAAACATCGAAAGAGCTGTCAGACACTTAATGGTGGTGATGTTGAAGTCATGTTACTGTGGTCTATATATAGCCTTATATAATTTTAGCAGTTTACTTCTGGGCTTAGGCTTCAACATTATTAAAATGTGTGTTCATTTGTTAATTTGTTTATTTTGTTAATCATAGCTTATTTTCTGAAATAATAATTTGCGTTTAGTTAAGTGAACCGGGGTGATGCTAACCTCCAGGTTGGCCTACGAAAATGTCAGCAGCAGTCTATAAAGTTTGCTGTGAGAGTGTATATATCGAAGACATTTGGTTTTGAGATGAAAAGGACATGAGATTATTGAACAGATTTTAGATTTAATTTTCTGATATTTACATTGAGGTACATTAAACAACAGTGAGTGTGTTAGAACATAGGACCATTGGGTGGCAGCCCACCCATTTTTTGGTGAGCAGAAGCAGATTAAAGTAAATTTAAACAAATATCAGGTAATAGTTGGTTTAATTACATGCTTGCACTGGCCAGTAGCCCATTGACTAAATTCCAAACTCTTGTATTCTTCTTTTGTGATGCTCTTATCCCGGCTTGTACAGCAGATTCTTTCAGTCATTGTTTTTTTTTTTTTTTTTTTTTTGATTGACTCGGCCAGTCAAAAACATTCCAGTTTCATTCCCATGATGAAGTCTTTTGGTGTATTGGCATGTGTTTAGGGTCATTGTGTGGCTGGATGATGAAGATCCTTCCAATTAGATTTGATGCATTTCTTGGTACTTTGGCACACACGTTGTTTTTGTAGACTGCTGATTTACTACTGGATATCTGCCAGCAAGACTTCTTGCTTGGCTGGCGCAGCCTGTTCTCCAAACAGCCAGTGTTAGAAAATTCTGTTTGCTTAGCCTGCAGACAGCTTCAGTTAGCAAAGTCAGTCATTTCAAACTCTTGTCAGCCATGTTGTAACAAACTATTTAAAAGAAACGCATATTTATTTATTCACATATTAAATACATTTTATTTGTTAAGTGCTTTTAAAAATGGAAATTGTCTTAAAGCAGCTTTAAAGGAATATTTAGGAATAATTACACATTTAGAATATTAATTATAAAATATCAAATTTATGTTATTCATAATGAGCAAGCCAGAGGAACAAGGACAAACTCCATTAGATGTTTTTGGGAAGAAACATTGAGAGGAACCCATCCTTATCTGGGTGACATCGCAAATATACTGAAATATACATGCACCACTTATGGATGTTACTGCCATACTCCACAAGTGCGTCTTGTTCCAAGCTGTCGGATTCCTCAACACAGAGTTAATATCCACGTGAACTCAAACCCAGTCAAATACCATTATTGACCATGTGCCCCTTTACATTGGGGATGTTAATATACTGTTAGACAGATGACTTGAAAATGTTCTAAAGTGATCAAGTAACAGAGAGTCATTCTTTTACAGATAAATAGATTTTTACAATGTCTTTGCCTTATCCCAGGTAAAGGATATAGAAGTAAAGAGTAAAGATCAGCTTAAGAGTAAAGAAAGGTCAAGCGGAGTCCTGACTGTAATCAGATAGTGTGATTGTAAATCATTACTCTTTCACAACTATATAGACGTTTGGATATACAGTAGTTTTCATTGTGATTGTGGGTCGAATGCTCCATCAGTTATGTTAACAGTAACTGGCTTTCAGTATTTTACATAATTTATTGGCTAGCAAAATTAAATACCTTGAATTTGCTTTAATAGATGATGGGGCAGATTCAGTTTCATTTTGATGCTCACCTGTATCCGTATCCGTAATCTCGCTTGATCTAATAATGAATTTGGGCTGGGGAAACCCGAGGAACCCCAAGAGCAGAGTGGGGTATAATGTTGAACATGTTAATGTGGATTAATGCTGATAATTGAAACAATGCACTGTAATTTGATGGCAGAATAAAGGCAAAAGATAAGGCCCAAAAATAACTAACCTCTTGGAGCACACTGGTTGATGTTGTGGGCTATAAAAGAATTATTTATAGGTCTTAAATCTGTCAACATTATAACAGACATAAAACCGTTATGTTATCTCTGTCATCTCTTCAGTTCTAACACTAATTTACTTGAGTGGGAGCTCTACTACTTTTCATTCTTCTTGTAGTATACTTACATTCCAACACCATTTACTTACACGCTTTCCGACCCTATTTGTAAAGGTTATTTATACAACCCAGCAGAGGCTATAAACCTAAGAGCGGCTGCTTAACATGTCCATTAGCCCACTCATAGTCCCCACTCTGTCCTCTCACCTGTCGCTCTCTACCTCTTCAAAATTCCTCTTTTTTGGTTTTGGAAATTGTAAAGAACAAATATATGTTCTGTGTTTTGTAGGATGAGAATGAGAGCAGTACATCCAGTTGGAGTGCCTCTGAGAAAAGTGTGCTTAAACCTCGACGAGTCCAGCAGAATTCCCCTGACCCTGACTTACCCCCAGGTAAGTGTTGTCTTCAGGGACAGAGTAATAGCTCTTATCAGACGGACACATGTTACACAAGCACATAACCATCTTCTGTTTCTTTTTCTGGGTAGTGGGGTTTGTTTAGTTAATTGTAGTCAGTGTAGCTTGTTCAGTAGAGCAGTTAAGTGAATGAGGTTATTGTGTGTCTAGGGAGGATCTGCTTGCATGGGCCTAAATAAGATAACATCTCACCAGACACCTCTTTCACACATTCACACACTATGACCTGAGAATTTAATCTGAGTGTGTTTATGTGTACGTATATATGTGTATATATTTATATACCCTGAAAAAATTAAACATTTATTTGGAGAATATGAATTGTGATGCAAAATATTTTTTTCTTATTTTTGGATAGTGGTCACAAGAAGTCATTAATTATTACTATCCCTTTTAAAACCTAATGATAACTGAAATCACCTAAACAACTCTCATCAAAAGTTTACATATCCTTATGTAATAATGTTTGGCCACATTATAAACACACAGGTTGACACACAGAGGTTTAAATGGCTGTTAAAATGAAGTTTCCACACCTGTCACTTGTAATTGTACTTAGTGTCTGTGTATAAATAGCCAGTGAGTGTCTCAGCTCATGAGGTGATGCACTGACCTGGCTGGACACTGCACAATGAGGAAGACAAAAGAACTGCCAATGGGCCTGTCTGATATGGTAGTTTATCTTTATGAAGGAGAAAAAAATGGTATTAAATGATATCTCAACACTTGAAAATGGCAGTCACTCTGATAAAATGGTGGAAAATAAGAGGTTCTGTTGATACTAACCCACGGTCAGGTAGACCAAGAAAGATTGCACACACTACTGCCAGAAGAATTGTTCGGGATGCAAAGAAAAACTCACAAACAACTTTGAGAGAAATACAGGCTGCTCTGGAAAAAAGTTGTTGTTTCAATGAGCACAATGAGGAGGTACTGCATGGTCTTATTTGCCAGGAGAAAGCCGTTACCGTGCCCACGCCACAAAAAAGGCTCGCCTTCAGACAGAACCTTGACAAGCCTCATAGCTTCTGGAGCAGCGTCATTTGTAGTGATGAGACCAAAATTGAACTTTATAGTCACAACCATGAACGCTATGTTTGGTGAGGAGTCTTTATAGTGAAAAGTACACCATCCACACTGTAAAGCATTGTGGGGGATCTCTTATGTTTTGGCGCTGTGTAAGCTCCAGTGGCACAAGAAAGTAACCATCACCAGCGGTCATCACATCACGTCTCCTGAACTTAATATCGTTGAGCCACTTTGGGGAGATCTCAAAAGTGTAGTTTGTGCAAGACAAACAGGGAGCAGCTGAAGAAAGGAAAATGACCTGGCAGATCTGGTCCTTCTGAGGAACGCATCCCCAAACCATAACAATTCCATCTCCATGTTTCACAGTTGGTATGAGGTTCTTTTGCTGAAATGCTGTATTTGGTTTATGCCACAAATGTCCAGTGTTATAGTGTCCAAATAATTAAATTTTAGACTCATCACATCAAAGCACATTATTCCAGAAGCCTTGGCCTTCTAATTGTCTTTCTAATTGTAGATTCATGCACTTTGACATAAACTGTAGCAAGAGGTTGCTGGAGGTCCTGTGATGATATGTTTACGTTTTTGGAGACTTGTTTAAGCATCTTGCTGTCTGCTCTTGGGGTGAATTTGCTTGGATGGTCTGACCTGGCTATTTTGGCAGTTGTATAAAATGATCTCCACTTGCAAATCATTATCGAACAGTGGGTCTGTGTATGTGAGAGATGTCACAGTCACCAGCAGCTTCCATAGTACAAGGGTGAAAGTGTAATAATCTGCCTTTTGAAGAAGATAGCAGGAGTATAGGAGCCATACTACAAGATGCAAACCATTCATCAGCTCGAAGTATCAGAAGGTCTGAATATGATTTTTTTATCTCTATTATATATGTCTGTTTCCTGTCTCAATCTGTCTCTGCAGGCTATGTACAGAGTCTAATCCGCCGTGTAGTAAATAACTTGAACGTCGTGATCAATAACCTGATTCTGAAGTATGTGGAGGATGACATTGTCCTGTCGGTCAACATCACTTCAGCAGAGTGCTACACAGTGGATGAGCAGTGGGAAAGGGCCTTCATGGACATCACCTGTGAGTTTTCAAATGCTGCCTGTCCGTATTTCAGCATACACACACACACACACACACACACACACACACACACACACACACACACACACACACACACAATTACTGCTATTCATTTGTGGTGCTCTTTATTTTAACCCTTTGATCCCATTCTCTATTTTCTTTCTGCAGCTCCTAAGTTTGTTTTGAGGAAGGTGATCAATTTTGCAGACTGCACAGTGTGTTTGGACAAGCGGAATGCTAGTGGGAAAATTGAGTTTTATCAGGACCCATTGCTCTACAAGTGCTCCTTTAGAACCCGGCTTCACTTCACCTACCATAACATCAATTGCAAAATCCCAGCCATAATTAAAGTAAGATGTATCTCTGTTTATTTTCCCTATCAGCAGGACTACTGGAATTAGACTTAAAAAAAAATTAAACTGTCAATTTAATCAAACTAACGCACTTTGTAAAAAGTATGAATCCTCGTTTCCTCTTCTCTCTTACCTATTGGGGAAACCGAGCTGCTTTAGATTGTTGTTTAATCTGTGTGTTATTATAGTAGGCATTGTTGTTTTGTATTAATGTGTACAGTTTTCTTTGTGCATGTGTGTTTTTCAGTTCCACACAATGGTTGACAGCCTGAAGTTGTCTCTGACAGACCAACAGCTTCCCATGTTTGTGCGGCTGCTGGAGCTCGCAGTGGCGCTATATTACGGGGAGATTAGAACTCAGAGAGATGGAGAGAAAGACGAGAGTTCCTCTACTTCTGAAGTTGTGGTTAACATTCCAGGTTAGGGGATATAACAAGGCTACCTTCAAGTCACTTTATTTTAATGCAATGTGATTAGGAAGATAAGTCTACTTTAGCATACACACCCAACTTTATTTTGTATACATTTGTGTTCGATACTCCAGCAGGAGTGCATCGATCACGTCCTCTATGTGTGTGATGTTTAAGTCCTTTATGACGTTCCACACTGGAGAAGAAATGAGAAGCATAAATATCATAAACATCTAGAGCCGCTCAGGGTGCAGCAAAGATTCAAGAGGTTTATTGTCATGTGCACAGTGAAAAAACAATGGTTTACACCATACAATGAAATTCTTATTTTGCAAGTTATGTTGATTAAAAGATGGAAAGTGTCCTAAACTGACTGCTCTATCACACTCTCTCCCTTGTAGAGCCACTGGGTTTCCTCAACCCTAAACCTCTATTGTTTTTCTAAAAAGAACCTTCAATGTCATTGAACATTCCAGTGTGACCTTATTCTCTCTTATCTTTTCTTTGCCTGCCTCACCATTTGTCTGAGAGTATATTTTTAGCTTTGATCAATCTCTCTTCTTCAGCAGGGGTGGTGAGTGAGGGCATGGATCCAAATGCACCAGGCCAATACTCAACACCAGATCAGTACATGCAAAATGACAACGACGATCAGGGCTGGGTGTCATGGGCCTGGTCCTTTGTCCCAGCCATCATCGACACTACGGAGGAGGAGGAGTATTATGCCGAGATGGAGACCAACGGGAATCCCAGCCCACTGCAGTCCTCTCTCAGGGAACCCATAGTCTCTGTAGGGTTCTATTGCACCAAAGCCTCAGTTACATTTAAGGTGAGAGAAAAGCGGGCTTTTTACTTCATGCTGGTGATCAAACATATGTGAGTTTATGGGGCTCAAAATATCGCAATAAACTGACTACACTTCAAAACAGCATCATTCATCTCACCACTATGAGTGAAAACCATTTCCCAAATGTATATGCTGTTGTCCTTCAAAAGTGTGTTGCACAGTGTTGGCCTACAGGCGTACAATAGCTTTTTGTACATAACCAAGACTAGGATTCTTCTTTAATTAATTTCAAGAAAGGTTCTTTAATGGATTAGTTTGTAATTACTTTGAGGCATCAATTAAAGCCATAAGACAGCAGCATTGTTATGTCCCCACCAATGACTATTGGAAATTCAGTTATGATACAAATACAGTTAAATATATCATTGTGTGGCTTCTAATTTCATCTGACTGCAAACAAGCATTCTGTGGTTTATTAACATGAACTCTGTTCATTTGCAGCCTTTTGTAACTAGTAACTAGCTGGTGGTTTAATTGGACTTCTAATGTGTACATATTTTGGAGAACCGGTTCACTCTAAAGTTCTGAACGCATGTGATTATGTAGTAATCTAGCTTTTCTGTCCTTTTTTGCTACATCATGAGCATATTATGTCTTACCTTGTGGGGATGATTTAAATCCTAGAGTCTGTTAGCTGATTATTTTCCTGTTACTGACACCTCCTTTTCTTTCTTTAGCTAACAGAGAGCAGTTCTGAGAGCAGTTATTATAGCCCCCAGAAAGTGAAGTCACAGGAGATACTCTGTGTGGAACAGGAAGGTATCACTGTAGAGGTAAAGACAAATCCACATTCATAAATGATTTATTTTAAACTGCTTAGAAGGTGGGAGAAATGGCAATGTAAAAATGGGGAGAAAAAAAAAGTCACAATAAGGGTGGGAGCAAAGATTGTGCCAAGAAGTAAAGGCAAAACTTTTTATCTAGAGAAACTGTCAAATGTTTAGGCAGCATCGATGTTTTATCAGACCACAAATCTGTGCCTTTTTTCCTCTTACTGTCTTTTAGGCATTGATGATGGGAGAGCTGTTTTTTGACTGCCAGATTGGGGTGGTGGGCTGTAGAGCTCTGTGTCTGAAAGGTTTCATGGGAGTGTGGGACTTTGAGCAGAAGTCAGACAGAAAAGAAGAGGTAGTGTGTGTGCGTGCATGCGTGTGTGCGTGCGCGCGCGTGTGTCCGTGTGTGTGTGTGTGCATGCGTGTGTGCGTATGACTGCGCGTGACTGCGTGTGACTGCCTAATATATTGCTTATTTCCATGTTTCTGTACACATACCTAAATGTGTATGCACAAATCATATAATCAAATTTTGTATTTTGTAGAAATATGTAGATTGTAAAATCAATGTTGCTTTTTACAGTTTTATTTATTATCTATATACATGCATTTGAATAGTGAATTTTGTGGATGTGCTACACTGCAGGATGCTGTGTTCTTCTACTGTGGAGAGAATCTCAACACTAAAGGAATTACCTACTTGACCAATTCACTATTTGACAGTCGCAGCCCAGAAAACAATGACGTTCGTGCTGAATTCATACTCGATGCCAACCTCCACAAGGTATCAGCACATCATTCCTCATTTTTAACTTGATTTAAAAAAAAATCTGATTCTGGTGAACATTTCTAGAACTATATTACTGGCATTACAATGTTTGGGAAGAGCGGTGTGTATGTGGCTGCTTCTCTGCTTTATTCCCAAACACCACGGTTCAATCCTTCAAACCAATCTCCATCTCTCCTTAGTTAAATAATCCCGTTAAATAACCCATCAATACCTCATACGCTGTGCCAATACCAATACCTTGACAATACCTCATCATACGCTGTGCCACGAGTTACTATTTTATTTTTTTTAGGTTCTTCATGGCAGAATTCAACAGGCACACTTTTTAGATCGTTAGTTAAAGTTTATTTTTTTTCAAATGGCATGAAGACAAGTGATTAATTTTGACTGAATGGAAAACAAAACCCAGCTTTGTATTAAAAAGCATATTGCTATTTCTTTTCAGTCACCGGATTCTGATTTAGTAAATTCAATCTTTTTCCCAATCAGTTGTTTTAAATGCCATCTACTGTAAATTATACTTTAACATGGATTGTGTGGAACTGAAAACATATCTGACATTAAAGCAAATGTAGTTATACATTTAAACTCTACTGATCAAGGTCTCATATTTACTATTACTTTGCCAAATGGGCTTGAAAATGGAACTAATACAAGGACTGGATGTAACGCACCCAAAAAGCTAAAGAAGTAGAATCAGAACTATTGCAATCGTGTTTGCTGTCAGGTCTTTCTTATTAAACCCATTTTGTCTGTAGTGATTTTACAGGCGATGAAAACAACAGCGTTTATACTAAACTAATATTAACTGATCACACCAAACTGCTGTTCATTTCAGTTTATTAGGATTTAGACACCAGAAAGGTTCAAATGTACACATAAAGACAAAAGATAGTCATGTTTTTCACTAGTCACTTTCATTTATTTATTTTTTTGTTCCTGGATCTTTTCTAGTACCTTGAACTGTAGTATCTTGAGTAACACAGTCAATTGGCAGCTCAAAATAGGGCTCAAGCAGAGATTTTGTTTTACTTGGGAAAATCTTTTTTCTGTACTGTTCTGAGTATAGTACTTTTTTAGTTTCTTTTATGTTATGCTATTGTGGGCATGGATCGATAATGGTTGATCTTTAAGAACAATATGCTGTGGAACAGCTGTTATTTTCACTCACTTTGTGTGAAAATCTGTAGACATTTTTGTCTCATCCAGCTAGCGTTTTTCCAGGCAAAGACTCGACGTGCTTAATTTTATGTTTACGATGTCTTATCAGGTTACTTGTATGTAGATGCTGGAGTTCCTCCTGTTGCTTTTACTGTTTCATACTGAAATACATCCAGAGTTCTATATGACGTGTCGTTTGTTTATTAGCACGACAATATTCACTAGGATTTCATCACACAGTGCCAGGTGGTATCGGATGAGTTTATTTTTTATGAGTATGATTAACGGATGTACAGTATCTCTCTCTCTCTCTCTCTCTCTCTCTCTCTCTCTCTCTCTCTCTCTCTCTCTCTCTCTCTCTCTCTCTCACACACTCACACACACACACACACACACACACACACACACACACACACACACACACACACACACACATACACACATACACACACGCACGCACACACACACTCATGATCCCTCATGTGAACGTGTAGGTGCTGATTTTCATTCCAGCTGTTTTACACTCAGAGGCAAACTGTTCATGTGCGTATTGGAGATCTACTTCAGATCCTGCCAAAAGAATCACATCATCTGTATATAACACAGATGTTACATCTAGCTCCATTACTGAACATCATTCCAGTTTGCCCACATCCTAAAAAATGTTTTTAGTATAGTAACAAGCAATAACTCATAAGCTAATGAGCTCAACTGCATTGTTTACTTGAAGCATTTTATTTTTTGACCCTGACTCTGCTACTGTACTTAGTGTGAGATCCTGTCATATGTGTTGTATTTGTGTAATCTGTAATAAACGCTGTTCTTATGGTAGGAGACCTACACTGAAGCTGCAGGGCTACAACGCTTCGGTGCCTTCTATCTAGATTACCTCTACACGATGGAGAACGAGAGTGGAAAAGGTACTCTCTCTCTCTCTCTCTCTCTCTCTCTCTCTCTCTCTCTCTCTCTCTCTCTCTCTCTCCTTGTTTTATCTCATATTGGCATTTTGGTCTTTTCATGGTGTTGTATCTGAATAACTCACTTATTTTACACCTTCTCACCAGTGAATACTGAAGTGTAAATACTAATAATTTTAGTTTACCTTTCCTTGTCCACTGATCCTTCTTTTATTATATTATATTATATTATATTATAAATATTTTGATTATTGTCATAGTTATCTAGTATTTCCAATTGTAAGTTTACAATTAAACAAATGAAAGATTTATAGACATTTTTAGGAAAAAAAACATTACAACAAACAAATTAAATTACATTTGTTTAATTACATTTAAGGGGGGCACGATTGCTTAGTGGTTAGCACGTTTGCCTCACAACTCCAGGGTTGGGGGTTCGATTCCCGCCTCCGCCTTGTGTGTGTGGAGTTTGCATGTTCTCCCCGTGCCTCGGGGGTTTCCTCCGGGTACTCCGGTTTCCTCCCCTGGTCCAAAGACATGCATGGCATCTCTGGAAAATTGTATTGTGTGTGAGTGAATGAAAAGCTCGTGACCCGAGAAGTTCGGATAAGCGGTATAAAATTAATGAATGAATAATTACATTTAATTTATAATACTCATAATAAGAACTAATGTTTGACCATGTTTTAGATATTTTCCCTTTTTTGCCAAATCATGAGAAAATAATACAATTTAAAAATAAAAAGCAAACACTGTGCCAGTGTTGGGCTAATTTCTAAAGTACAGACACTTGTCAATCTCTGCCTCCTCTAAGAGTAATTGGAGTTAATGTGGTGTGGTGTGATGCTGGGCTTGTCCCACGCTCCACTCTGTGACTTTTGTCAGTTTTGCAAAAATGAAACCCAAAACGTGGCTGTGCTCTGTGCTGACTTCATTTCTCAGTTACGCCAATACCAAGAGGCGAGAAGCAGACATAAAGGCCCCTAATCCACTAAATCCTGCCTAAATTTCCTTAGCTGGCCTCTCAAAGTCTCAAGGAATTGGCATATGTTTGATATTAGCACTAATCTGGGTTGGATCAGTGGGAAGAGGAAGTGCTGTTGCTCACTGCAGTTTTATTCTCCAGTTGTAATTTGAACCCTTTAACTCCACACTCCTAAAACCCAACTCATGTCTCATGCTCTCAACTACTTGCTTCATTATAGATAGAGCAACAGGTGGAATTTGAACTATAACGACAGCTTGGAATACAGGGCAGCTGTAAAAAAAATAAATAAATAAAAGAACACCATTGAATTAAATACCGAATGAGCCAGAGAAGAAGTGCTATATTGGTCTGACAGAATGCTGTATTGCGTCCAGTATATATTAAATCATTTTTCATTATTATTACTAACGGTACCTTTGATGATGATGATGCTGACGAAGGGAAAAATTATTTATATAAGATCATGTCCGTTATTTACTTAAATTAGTAAATAAGTTTACCTTAAAGACTGAAAAAAATGATATGGCAACAACATGGACTAAATAGTTTAATTTAGATTAATCTACAAGTGTCACCCATCATATTAGAAAATGTATAGGCTCAGTGCTGCTGTTCTCTTGGACAGGCATCACAAAATATACAACCTATACAATATACCTGTATTTGTAAGCTCAAAATATCACTTTTTTTTTTTTTTTAATTTCATCAGGGGTATTTGTAATTCTGTAAGTCTCTAATATTAGCTGAACTGGTTGCCATTAGCAAAAATGTTTTGTTAGCTAGCTGTCATATTCCAGCAGGACATTGTCCTCAAAATGTATTCAGACACCTTGATAGACATCTTTATATAAATGCATTTTTTCACAACTGAACTTTAATTAAGTTCATAACAGGACCTGGAGTCAGCTTGGAATTGCATGGAAGTGAACTGGGATTTGTAATTTGTAAGCTTTTATAGTGCTAAATGGGTTAATTTTCCCTACATATGGACACGTCTTATACACTCCTTAGATTTCATTGGATATCCTTAAGCAAAGTAAGTATTATGAATGTCATTTTGTTTAAGATGAATCTGTTCTGTGGCTTATATTTAACGTTAGCCCAATACCTTCTATACTTTTGTAAACAGGGCAACAGGATTTCTCTCTGGGTAAGGTGGACTCTGGTCAGTCGGTTCAGGAAATGTCGATAAAACGATTGGTCATTGGCCCTTTGGATCTACTTCTCCATAGCAGTGCTGTCCATCGCATCTTGAAGATGATCGCATGTGCCATGGATCATGAGTATGAGCCCTACTACACACTGAAGCCAGGTGACTGTTACACAGCAATTTTGATATATTTTTTATGAAAGAAATCATTTATGTGCACTCAGCCTTTCCATCTGTCTTTTTATATATCTCTGTCTCTTGGGTGAATAGATGTGATGGAGGAGAACAAGGAAGTTCCTCCAGTCAATGAGAAAGACCTGGAGGAATTTATCCCAACACGACTGACTTGTGTGACACTACTGAAGGCCTCCATTACTGTCACCATGGCAGAATTCAACCTACTGCATATACTGCTTCCTGTTATATTGGGCCAGAAGGTGCTACACTAATGCACACACATGTGCACACACACACACACACACACACACACACACACACACACACTCACTCGTGCACACACAAATAAGCAGTCATTTCTACCAGCTATATTGGTATATTTTGTGTTTGTTTATTCTCGGACAGGGTTTGGCTGCACAGTCATCTACTACACAGTTCCATCCAGTAAGGCCACTGCCTGCACTACGTATGCAGGTAGAGAGAGTGAATCTGGAGCATTCTGTACCAATGTATGGCACAGAGCTCATCCGCACTGTCAGCAGCCTCGGTCTGCCCTCAGACAACCTTCTGCACCACTGCTACACTCACTGCTGTCTGAAGGTAGTTACTCCTCTTATAGCATCTTTTATTCTCATTTATCAATGGATTTATAAATCATGGATTTAAAAATGAAAAAATAAAGAAACCTTACAAATACATAAATGTAATTAAAATTATGAACTATTGTACATCGTTACTACATTTTTTTTGCTATAGAAGTAAAATAAAGTAACTTCCACTTCTGCCTTTCAGCCTTTATCCTCATTGTTTCTTTCATGCTTCCAGCTGTCTGTAAACTTGTCCTTTTATGCAGTTGTGCACTTGACTTTAGAGTTTGTTGGCTATTAGTAAATATAAATGAGCTTTGTCAGGATTGCGATTTTGGTTTGGTTTAGTAACTTTACTAAATGACTCTTTTAGATTTATAAATGGGGTCCATTGTGTGCTTGCTTTAGTTATATGTTATATATGGTATAATGCCTGGTCAGTCTTTGCTTATCGAAGACCAATCTCTGTAAAATGTGACCAAATAACTATCATCGAAACAGGATTTCCCATGTAGGCACCTACTCAGACACCTGACGTATTTCTCCTTAGAAAAGCAGATAATCTTCTCATTTCTATGCTTATGTTGGAAATGATTGATGCAAATAAATAATGAGGAAATGTGCCTGCAATTCTCTTAGCTATATTGAAGCACAAACAGTTGTCTGAAAACCTGCAATTGCAACCAGCTGCTTAAATTTGCCAATTTTGCCATGACCTGTTCCAAAAGAACCGCAATGTTGCTAAAAGTCCATCATCCTGTTCATAATAACATAGACACGTACGTAGGAAGGTGAAAGGTATGCTGTAAGTTATCCTTCAGTTAATCATTTTCGTGACCGTTTTCATGTACCATGCGTGCTATGTACTTGATGTACTTTCTTCTCCAGATAAACATAATATTTATTATTTCCTGGAATAACTGCTGCATGTAACTGTGCATTTTGATTGTACTGGCACACTCAGACAGAAGGCATCCCAGAGGCAGTGACTGGAACATCATGCGAAAGCTGCGAAACTTATCACCTTTTTATTGATGTACTCAATGTGCAGTTATTTTAACAAGTTTTAAGTTTATTGTATTTTTTTGTCTTTCCTCATGGTCTTATTTTATTTTCCATGACCATTCATCCGTTTGATCAAAACAAAAATACTCTATTATGCTATGTTTTTCTTAGCAGTATCTTTTTTCCCCTTACTTCCTTTATTTCTCTTTCTAGGTATTTGAATTGCAGGTAGGATTGACCCTGCTGGATAACGAGGGTACACCTCCACCTCTCTTACCCATAATTCCCTCCTTTAGTACTGCCGTCTATGGGAAGATTCTGCAGTTTCCCAATTGCTGGTAAGCAAAACAAATTCAGTGGGTCTGTATACAACAGACACTTAAATGCTCTTGAGCAGAAAATGAAATAAGAAGGAAAGAAATAATGGGCCTTATTTATCAAGCTGGATATAATTTATTTGTAAATTATTTAGACAAGCTTTTGCATAATAAATTTGGTATTCATTAAAATCAACGATTTGTAAGTTTGTGTGTAAATTTAAAGGTAATAACTGTTTGCTATGGCATCTGGTCAAGGCTTTGACATGGTTTGGCTTTTCGGTTGACCTCACTTGACCTTAATTGACCTCTAATGTTTTAAAACATTAGATGTAATAGATTATAAAAAAGTGAAATAATAAGTCAGTCAAATAAGTATTTGATTCCTTCTCAGAAGATGACTTAGTACTTGGTGGCAAAACCCTTGTTGGCAATCACAGAGGTCAGACGTTTCTTGTAGTTTGCCACAAGGTTTGCACAGATCTCAGGAGGGATTTTGTCCCACTCCTCTTTGCAGATTCTTTGGCTACTCAAACCTTCAGCTCCCTTCCTTCAATAGGTTTTCTATTGGATTAAGGTCTGGAGACTGGCTAGGCCACTCCAGGACCTTAATGTGCTTCTTCTTGAGCCACTCATTTATTGCCTTGGTGTGTTTTGGGTCATTTTCATGCTGGAATAATCGTCCACGACCCATTTACAATGCCCTGGATGAGGGAAGGAGGTTCTCACCCAAGATTTGATGCGCTTGGCTCCGTCCATCATCCCTTTAATGCGATGAAGTTGTCCTGTCCCCTTAGCAGAAAAACACCCCCAAAGCACAATGTTTCCCCCTCCATGTTTGATGGTGGGATGGTGTTCTTGGGGTCATAGGCAGCATTCCTTCTCCTCCAAACACGTGGAGTTCATTTGATGCCAAAGAGCTCGATTTTGGTCTCATCTGACCACAACACTTTCACCGGTCTCCTCTGAATCATTCAGATGTTTATTGGCAAACTTCAGACAGGCCTGTAATTGTGCTTTCTTGAGCAGGGGGACCTTCCCGGAGTAGTGTTACCAATTGAATTCTTGGTGACTATGGCTCCATTGAGATCATTGACGAGATCCTCCTGTGTAGTTTTGGGCTGATTCCATTGTTCTCAAGATTATTGAAACTCCATAAGGTGAGATCTTACATGGAGCCCCAGACCGACGGAGATTGACGGTTCTTTTGTGTTTCTTCCATTAGCGAATAATCGCACCAACTTTTGTCACCTTTTGTGACCAAGCTGCTTGGTGATGGTCTTGTAGCCTACTCCATCCTTGTTTAGGTCTACAATCTTGTCCCTGACATCCTGACACCCAGCTCTTTGGTCTTGGCCATGGTGGAGAGTTTGGAATCTGATTGATTGATTGCTTCTGTGGACAGGTGACCATACAGGTAACAAGCTGAGATTAGGAGCAGTCCCTTTAAGTGACTGCTCCTAATCTCAGCTTGTTACCTGTATAAAAGACAGCTGGGAGCCAGAAATCTTGCTAATTTATAGGGGATCAAATACTTATGTCACTTATTAAAAATGCAAATCGATTTATAACTTTCTTGAAATGCATTTTTCTGAATTTTTTGTTATCCTGTCTCTCACTGTTAAAATAAACCTACCATTATTATTTCATATAAATTATTAACTGACTGTTTCTTTGTCAGCGGACAAATGTACTAAATCAGAAGGAGATCAAATATTTTTTACCCTCATTGTATGTTTGAAAACTTTTTGTTAAAAATAAAAAAAAAATCTTTTGTATTAGTGGCATAGTGACAAATCTTTGGATACTGTAACTGGAAATCTTTAAGTTATTTATGTTTCAGATCATTTTCTCCATCTTTTTTTGCCTTAGGCCAAAGAGATCCACGGTATCTGTAACAGAGTACCTGTTTGAGTTACCCAAATTCACAGTGCAGGCCACTCATGCTCAGATGTTGCTGCTACACTGTGTGTGGCAGAGTTGGACACACAGTACAGAGAGTGGGGTCGGTCCTGCTGTCAGCGACTCACTTATCAATGAGATCTACAGAACACCAGGTACCACCACATTCATGCCACTGTCAATCACTCAGTACACCGCTCTCATTCTTAACTGCACACCACACTACAAGCTCCTCAGTTTCACAATACCATTATTAATCTGAAATGTGCACAGAAATGCACGTGTATTTTCATTAAAAACAGTTTTGAACATACTTTGTCTTCAGTCACTGCCTGTTGGTCATATACTGAGTGGATGGATTCTGTAACAACAGATCAGTTCAAATCCTCTGTTCTGATTTAAGATGACCGCACTTAAGAATATTACTCTGTAGAAAACTGAAATAACCATGAAGCAAATATCACATGTTTTCAGACTTGTTTCCAGAAGCTCTCAGGGTGGGAAAATCAATCTAAAATGCATTTAAGCTCTTTGTCCAGCTCAGCAGCTTGTGACCATAGATCATGATGGGGCAGGATGGCATTAATAACAGCATAGCCTCAAACAAATGAAGTGAAGTGGATGTCACAGTTGACTGCTGTAGGCTACTACCTAGTGAATTTTTAGAGGAAGCCTGTAATGAACTGTTGAAAGCTGACAACAAAGTTATCTAGTCTAAAGTCTTGCTCGTTTTGAGTAATCATAGGTGTGACTTTGTTTAACTGACTTCAGTACAGTAGACCACACATCCTTAGATTTGGAAAGAGAAACATTTTTTCAATGGCTAAGATAAATTTTATACTAATATATGGTGTAGAGAATTCACTGTATTGTCAATAACAACGCTTACCAATGCAAGGATACAAACCAGACCCAAGTGCAAGGATAACAAAACAAGAAGATTTGTTAGCAAAATTACATGAAAAAACCTGATGCTAGGCATTACATTGAAAATACAAACACTAGAGAAAACACCAACAAACCAAAGACAAGACTCTGTAAAGCAACATGCAATGCAGAGGGAATACTTAGGCAGGGTGATTAGGGTCAGGTGGGAAACAGAGACGTGAAAACAACACAAGCAAATTCACGTGACAAAACCCGCTGCCAGAATGCCTCCTAATGCTCCAACAGGAAATGTCCAAGCAGAATCCTGACAGGTTTGCATGTTCAGCCACTGATGCACTTGATTCAATTGGAAGTTCTTTTCTCTGCTGCCTCCTTAAATCACTCGGTGAGATCTGGTGGGTATGGTGTACATGGCAGACATACTGCAGGTCCTTGTTGGTTGTAACAGTTTGATGCACAGTATGAAGCTTTATTTTAGATGTTTATGCTGATTAGCTGCAATCTAGTGAGTGTTTGTGGTGTTGCTGCCCTGTGAGGCCTCACACTTGCACTCATATGTGCTGCCTGTTTTTGAGTTTCCACTGAAGTGATTCCAAGCTCCTGTGACACTGTCCATATGGCAGACCGCCGTAGAAGCAAATCTTTTTGTTGAGGTTAAACTCTTCCAGCTTTCTGTGCTGCTCTGTATTTGCCTCAGTTTCATGTAATTGTATAGTTGCTTTGTAGGTTTGACCTTTGCTCTCTTCCACTGGGCGGAATATGGCAGTATTTTCTGTAAACAACCTCTTATAAATCAGCCTTACACTATCATATGGCAGTTTATCAGCTTCTTTTAAAAATCCAAATAGTTAATAGAGTGCTCTCAAACTCGCAGGGTAATTAATGTTCAATAGCAGGGAAGCTGAACCTTTACCAGGCTTGTTCAGTACTTCTTATATTGCCTTTACATTATTCTCTTAATAATGTTAATGTTGACTTTAGTAGCC